>NC_086452.1:234528868-234533868 GCF_028390025.1 Pseudophryne corroboree | reverse complement strand
GTCAATCAACACCTTTATGAGGTTGGTCAAACAAGACACCATCCCGTTTATTAAAAAGCAAAAACGCTCCTATAATAATATCACTAAGGAGGAACAACTAGCTATTTTGAGTCTCAGAGGTAATAACTAAATTATTATTCGGGCCGCGGACAAGGGAGGAGGGGTGGTGGTCCTTAATCGTGTTGACTATATAGCAGAGGTGAATAGACAATTGGAGGATCCTGTCTGTTATAAAAAGTTATCATATGATCCTACTTTTGGATACAAAAAGGAGATAGATATTGTTATAGCCTTAGGATTGGGTAATGGTTGGATTGATGAGGATACAGCTAGTTTCTTGACACAAGATAACCCCATTACTCCTTTACTATACATCTTGCCCAAGATTCATAAATCTTTGGAAAAGCCCCCAGGGAGGCCTATCATTTCTTCAAGAGGCTCCCTTTGTCAAAGTCTATCACAGTATGTTGACTTTTTTCTCCAAGCTCTAGTTCTCAATACCCCCACTGTTTTGAAAGATACAACAGATTTTTTGATTAAATTAAGATCTTTTGGTAATCCACCACCAGGATGTCTCCTTGTTACGTGCGATATCGTAAGCTTGTACACCAATATAGGACATACAGAGGGAATAGAGGCTATTAAGAGATCCATTGTTTCCAGTCCATACTACAAAGGTCCCGCAATTGAATTTTTCTTATTGCTAATTGATATAATTTTACATAAAAATTATTTTCTGTTTGAGAATACATTCTATTTACAATTGCGAGGAACAGCGATGGGGTCTAATATGGCCCCAGCATACGCTAATTTATTCATGCATGAATATGAAAAGATTAATTTTTTTAATAACATCAAATTTTCTTCATATATAGCGTTTTTTGCTCATTTTATTGATGATATCTTTATGGTATGGACTGGGGATCTAATAAGCCTCAATGAGTTTATTTCACATCTCAATAATCTTACAGGCACTATTAGGCTTACCTGTGCAAGCAGCTCCTCTAATATAGATTTCCTTGATGTAGCAATTTCCATTCAGGAAGGAAAATTTGAGACGTCTATCTTCAAGAAAAGTACTGATAAAAACACGGTACTATTAGCAGAAAGCTTTCACCCTAAACCATTAAAAATGGGCCTACCCTTTGCACAACTGTCACGAATTGTCAGGATAACATCTAATCCTGCTCTTTTGGATGAAGCTCTTCATAAAATGGGGTCTGACTTTGTCCAACGGGGCTATAATAAAAATGATGTGGACGATGCGATACAAAGGTGTTTGACCCTGGATAGGGAAACACTGTTGGCTGGTGGGAACAAGGATAAGCAAATTAACAGATTGATTTTTCCTAGCACATTTTCAATAGCTTCTCGACATTTGAGAGACACGATATTGAAGCATTGGCACATATTAGAGTCTGATCCTATCATGAGAGACTTTTGTAAAAATAGACCATTGTTCGCATATAAACGCAGCAGGAATTTAAAAGATCAATTAACATCCTCTGATATAAGCCCGACAGCAACTCAACAGAACTGGTTATCCCTCAAGACTGGCTCATATCAATGTGGGAGATGTGTCAATTGCAGACACCTACTAACAGGAGATTTCTTTATACATCCAAAGACTGGTGTTAGACATCTCTTACGGCAACACATGACTTGTGATAGTAAATATGTGATCTATTTAATAATTTGCCCTTGCCAATTAATATATATTGGTAAAACCATCCGGATGCTAAAAGAAAGGATTGGAATGCATCGTTCTTCTATCAAAAAAGCCATGTCCAAAATTGACCAGAGCACACCACCAGTGGCAAAGCATTTTTTTGAAGCTGGCCACACACTAAAGGACTTTAAATTCATGCCCTTGGACCAAGTGAGACCGTTAAAGAGGGGAGGAGACCGCAACAAACTTTTACTCCAACGGGAGTGTGAACTGATATATAAATTTGACACAGTTTACCCGGGAGGCCTCAATGAAGAATTAAATTTGAATGTCTTTCTATAAGTTTTAGAAGAGGACTGCTTGCATAGGAGGCCGTGTTTGATTGATTTATTTATATATTTATATATTTACTTTCTGTAAAATAATTTTTTGCATACTTTAGATTCTACTGGATGTGCATGTCCACTTGATTGTCCTTATGTGCATTTTAGCTGTGAATATCATATCAATATCTATTTACGTTTATTCATAATACTTTAATTATGTAATAATGATAATTTTTTTCTTAAGGTTACACTACTCTGTCACATCACAATATTCTTTTCGATGGTTGTTTGTTAAGTGATTTCTATTTATATAATAGCCATATGGCGCCTGTCAGGCATCACTGACATCCGTAACTGTGTGATGACTCGGTAATCCGGAAACCCTGGTTGCCAACCTGAATTCTCTTTTATTATATTGTCTGGATATATAAATCAATGTCAGCAGTTGTTCAGGGGAAAATGTAGTGGAACCTGAATTTGGAACCATTCCCCCGGTGTGAATGATGTAAATGCATTTGATTCCAGTTACTGACAAGCCTCCGTGCAATGAGATCTGCTATGCAGCAGTTGCTGGCGTGTTACAGTAGTGGCACGGACCATGCGATGCAGGCGGCAGTGTTTCCCCACGGATAATGCTGTGAGCGCCTAGACCGGAACCAGAAGTGCGTTCCAAAGCCGGATGGCGTGCGGTTCACGGCGGCGCCATGGAGAGAGATGATGGTGAGGCACGGGTGGACGGGTGAGAGTGTCGCCACATGTGTGAGGTGTCAGTGTACTGATGACGGGCGCCTTGGCTATTTAAGCAGCAACTATGTGGCTAATTGTTGTGGAGCCCTTGAGGAAGGTGGTTACACACCGAAACAGCTGTCGGGCTTATCAATACAGGACAATGCATCCATGAGCTGACCAGATAAGTTCCTTGGTTTGAAGCTGCTATCATGTATTTATCGACAATATTTTTTACCAACTGCTGCTATTTGGAACCTTATTGATTTACTGTCTAATTTTTTCACTAAAGAATTTTTTTTGCATCTAATTGGTGTGCTGGTCTCTATGTGGATAGGCTGCTTTAAACGGTGTGCTTTACACAGGAGGATTTATGTTTGCAATATGAGATTGCAGCACCCGACGTTTATAAGGAAATGAGTGCGGTTTCTTCCACTGACATTTACGTATATATATATATATATGTATGTATGTATGTATATATATGTATATATATGTATAGTTTGAACAAAAACTGCGGCACTCGTGGTCTTAGAAAAAATTTGTATTGGAAAGTTTACATAGCGCACCCGCGCCCCACCAATGTTTCGGGGAGTCTAACCCCTTCGTCAAGGTGTAGGTGACATGTATGTATGTATATATATATGTGTATGTATATATATATATGTATATATATGTATATATGTATGATGTCTATATATATATATGTATATATATATATATATATATATATATACACATATACATATGTATATATATATATATATATATATATATGTATATATATAAACAGGCAAAGATGCGGCACTCACGAACTCTTGTAAAAATAAGTCACAGACCCAGTTCAGGTATGATCAACGTTTCAATCCTCTTTATGGATTTTCGTCAGGAACAAGCATAAAACATGTATAACAAAACTCACCTTATATCCCCATTCACCAATGACCCCCAGGTGGACGGCTGCTCGCTCCAGCGCGGGAGTCTGCAAGCATTGTCGCCGAGTGGTGACGTCATCGCGTATCCGCGCGACGCACGTCCAAATGCTGCCATGGCAACTAGGCGGCTGTAAACAAAAGAGGAACGATAATAACCGCTGCCCCGCTGTGATCTATCAGCAAACTGCTAAATAGTACAATGTTGCCATGATAGCATGTGTAGATACAACAACAATATTCAATGAAGCTAAACAAATAATGCATCCCACTGTAATACGATGTAGTAATCACTATATGGAGGTCTTAGTCATAACAATGCTAAATACAGCATAAATACATCGTTATCATGCAAGTTGATCGTTGCTATGGTAACGCAACACAACTCAGTAATACTGAAAAGAAACATCAAAAAGTAATAATAAAGATGGTAATACAAATTCGGTAATAAAGAAAAAGCAGATCCATAATCAGAATGAGCATCACTAACACCATAACCACCAAATTAATGTAGTGGTATCACATATAAATAAACAAACAGATTCAAATGAATGTAGAAAAAGTGATGGCATCATTTAAACCCTTGGGACTGATCACATCAAGGCGAAAAATCCATTCAGCCTCACGTCTAAGTAGCATTGCATTACGATCACCCCCCCTACGTAACGGGGGGATATGGTCGATCATTCTATATCGGAGGCTGTTTAAAGGGTGCTTGGCTAATAAAAAGTGTCGTGCCACTGGTTGCTCGCTAGAGCCATTATTAATGGCTAGACGGATGGCAGAGCGATGTGCCCCCATCCTTTCTTTGAATTTTCTCTGGGTTTTCCCAATATAGGACAAACCACAGGGACACAATAGTTGGTAAACAACATAGCAACTTTCGCACGTTAGATGAAAGCGGATCTTATACTTTGTACCCAGATGGGGGTGACAAAAGGTGTCACCTGCAATCAGAAAGCTGCAAGTAGTGCAAGGACACTTAAAGCATCCATTCTGTTTTTTGGCCAAAAAATTCCTGCTATCATTACTGCTATGCGTTGAAATATCTGTTCTGACCAATAGATCTCTCAAATTTTTTGGTCGTGAATAACACGTCATTAATGCAGTGTTGGCCAGACCTATATCTGGGTCTGATGTTATGATTGGCCACAATTTTTTTGATGCACGAGTAATCTTAGGAGATTGGGTATGAAATTTATTGACCCAATGTAATCTATTAGAGTTTTGTTTAGGTGTCTGCTTAAGAAGTAATTTTTGTCTATCAAGTGACATTGCTTTATTTTTGGCTAGCAATAAAGGTTTTAGATGATAACCACGATGAAGGAATTTACCTATAAGCCAATC